>NW_021703766.1:26195723-26236858 GCF_005190385.1 Monodon monoceros | reverse complement strand
CTTCCTTCCTTCCTTCCTTCCTTCCTTCCTTCCTTCCTTCCTTCCTTTCTTTCTTTCTTTCATTCTTTCTGATACTGAGTTATATGAGCTGTTCATATATTTTGGATACTAACCACTTATAGGTCATATAGTTTGCAAGTAAATATTTTCTACCTAAATATTTAGGTATGTGGTCTTTTCTTTTTTTTTTCTTTTAAGGAAACTACAGACTTTATTTGGATTTCAGCAGTTTTTCCACTAAAGTTCTTTCTTTGTTCTAAGATCCAATCCATAATCCCACATTGCATTCAGTTTTCCTGTCTCCTTAGTCTTCCCAAACTTGTGACAGTTACTCATTCTTTTTTGTTTTTCATGTCTCTTTTTAAAATATTTTATTTTATTTTTTAACATCTTTATTGGAGTATAATTGCTTTACAATGTGTGTTAGTTGCTGCTGTATAACAAAGTGAATCAGCTGTATGTGTACATATATCCCCATATCTCCTGTCTTGTGTCTCCCTCCCACCCTTCCTATCCCACCCCTTTAGGTGGACACAAAGCACTGAGCTGACCTCCCTGTGTTATGTGGCTGCTTCCCACTAGCTATCTATTTTACATTTGGTAGTGTATACATGTCCATGCCACTCTCTCACTTTGTCCCAGCTTACCTTGCCCGCTCTCTGTGTCCTCAAGTCCATTCTCTACATCTGCATCTTTTTTCCTGTCCTGCCCCTAGTTTCTTCAGAACCATTTATTTTAGGTTCCATATATATGTGTTAGCACACAATACCTGTTTTTCTCTTTCTGACTTACTTCACTCTGTATGACAGACTCTACGTCCATCCACCTCACTGCAAATAACTCAGTTTTGTTTGTTTTTATGGCTGAGTAATATTCCATTGTATATATGTACCACATCTTTATCCATTCATCTGTCGATGGACACTTAGGTTGCTTCCATGTCCTGGCTATTGTAAATGGAGCTGCAGTGAACATTGTGGTACATGACTCTTTTTGAATTATGGTTTTCTCAGGGTATATGCCCAGTAGTGAGATTGCTGGGTCGTATGGTAGTTCTATTTTTAGCTTTTAACGGAACCTCCATACGGTTCTCCATAGTGGCTGTGTCAGTTTACATTCCCACCAGCAGTGCAAGAGGGTTCCCTTTTCTCCACACCCTCTCCAGCATTTATTGTTTGTAGATTTTTTGATGATGACCATTCTGACCGATGTGAGGTGATACCTCATTGTAGTTTTGATTTGCATTTCTCTAATGATTAGTGATGTTGAGCATCCTTTCATGTGTTTGTTGGCAATCTATATATCTTCTTTGGAGAAATGTTTATTTAGGTCTTCTGCCCAGTTTTGGATTGGGTTGTTTGTTTTTTTGATATTGAGCTGCATGAGCTGCTTGTATATTTTGGAGATTCATCCTTTGTCAGTTGCTTCATTTACAAATATTTTCTCCCATTCTGAGGGTTGTCTTTTCGTTTTGTTGATGGTTTCCTTTGCTGTGCAAAAGCTTTTAAGTTTCATTAGGTCCCATTTGCTTATTTTTGCTTTTGTTTCTTTTGCCTTGGGAGACAGATCCAAAAAAATATTGTCATGATTTAAGTCAAAGCCTGTCCCACCTATGTTCTCCTCTAGGAGTCTTATGGTTTCAGGTCTTACATTTAGGTCTTTAATCCATTTTGAGTCTATTTTTGTATACGGTGTGAGGGGATATCCCCAGTTTTAGAGATGGGTCATTGGAACGTTAAAGACGTAATATGCTACTCAGAGTGCTTGGTTGCAGATGATAGAAAACAACTTTAACTTATGAAAAAATGATAACTTATTGGAAGGATATTGGGAAGCCCTGAATTCCACTAAGACTTGAAAAAAGAGGGGCTTCTCCAAAATATGAAGGGGGTTCAGTTCTCAAATTAGGAAATATTTACAATAGTGGTAACTTGCCCGGGTCTCCCATTTAGAAATGTAATTGATGCTCCACTCTTCCTTTTATTTAATTTTTTTAAAACTCCAAATTCACATTTATGCCTTTTCAAACTGGAAAGTTTTGTACCTTCCTTTCTCTTTTTAGGAGAACTCAAAATGTTAAGGTACTCATCGTCAATTGCCTATGAATACTTACAATATGTGAAAGTAGCTTTAAGTTTTGTGGTGAGTACAAAGAAATAAAGCATACCTTTGCTGAGCCTCCTTCAAGCTTCCCCTGAGGACTGCTGTGCTGGGCTGGGAGGGGCAGCACTTGGACTGGTCTAAGCCTCTGAGTTGGTGGGAGCAGGTCTTAAGTGTCCATATGGTCTTGGCAGCCAGTTATGCACTAGATGGGGGGGGGTGATTAAATGCAGAGATGGGGTTAAACTGTTAAATCCCAAGTGATATGAATGTCTACAAATGAATGACCCAGAAAACTCCCTCCCCCACCCCATACTCTGTATTTAGGAGACAGATCATATAGACTTTGAAGAGCAGCCCAAGGATGAATAGATTTATATTGTAAACCATGCTTGTTTGGTTAAAAAAAATTCTGCAACAATTTACTCTCTTACACCACAAAATCCTTCTGCATTAATAATAGATTTCATTATTTAAATTTACTGCTGTAGATTTCAAATATCAGGCTGCTGGTAAATTATTAGCCAGTCTCTAAGTAATAAGAACTAATATTTATTAATGAGAGTTTAAAATATGTAAACCATATAATTTCTTAATCTAATCCCAATGCAATGAAATAATTAATACACATGAGTCCACACCACTGTGATCATATTCACACATTCTGCTTCCTTGGTTCCCTCTTTATTATTACAAAATAATTGATGTTTGTCATATGGCATATAATGAAATTGATGGTGACCCTGCCTGCCAGTGAAAACATATATTTCACTTTTTTTACCTGTTGTCCTTTCCCCCACCGCATATCTTCCAACATTGACTAATGAAATGCCATGTAGAATGGCATTATAGATTTGTCATTTAGCCAAATATTATGTAAGGTAATAAGTACAACACTGTTGCTCATTCTTTCTTTTTTCTTTACCCTTTATTCAACTATGGTTTAAAGTGTAAAATGGGCTTACTGCACATGGAACCTAAAGTTGGGATATAAAAACTTCTGATAGAATTATGATTCAGTTTTTTATATGGGGAAATATTTTAAATGTGTAAAAATAAATATATGCTCTTTGATTTCAACATTGAACTGTATCTGCTTATAGCATAAGATTCGTGTGTACATTCCACTGCTTTGGCTTGTGTAACTCTGTGAAAGAATTTTGCTTTCATGTAACAGGGACATCTATCCACGTACTGGGTGAATTATAAACTACTTCATCAAACACCCTTGGAGGGAGGGGGCGTGGGCTATATTATGCTCACATTCCTGCCAGTGATATAAATGTCCTCTTTTTTGATGGAGGCTGGCCATGAGAAAATTTGTTTCACACGACAACATTACATACCATATTTAGATTTGTAGCCATAATCTTGTCGAGAGTTGATTATCACATGATTGGAGCAGTAAAAAAAATGAATTGGGGTTTAAACTTTTATGAGAAAGCACTTATATTGTGGAATAAGACTTCTTAATGGAGTGCAGGCATTAAACAGACCTTGTATTAGGCTCTGAAATTAATGGGTCACTGTATAACTTTCTAGTTTTCATAGCCTGATAAGATTAATGCTTGCTTATATAGCAAATTCAATGGCTCATTTAATTTCATATGAATGTTTAAAGTTAAATTGCTTTTGGATTAAGTCTTAATTCATTATTCATTTTAACATCTGAAAGAACTTTCATTTTTCTTTCATTTTATTTAATCAGGTGCATCATCATTAAGTAAAGCCTAAGGATGTAGATAGCTAAAAATAACGTGAAAAGGAAATTTATTAATTTACATTGAAAAGAGACTTAATTGTTATAAAATTTATTCAGTACTATACCATGCTTATGTATGGTACTATTTCAGAGACGAGATATTTATAGGCTTTTTGTCATATTTTAAAACACCAAATTGAAAAGCTGCCTATTTGGCCACCTAATGTTCCATGTGTACTCCTTGAGCAAAGATTACAATTGACCTTTATTTATACATTTTTCATTTATTCTCATAGTCAACAAACATTTATTCAGAACCTACACTCTATAGGCACTGACCAAGCACTGTGGAGTATTCACTGTTGAAAACCACTCCATGACTGACCTGTAAGAATCAACAAGTCTTACAGAAGGGAACTTCACTTCAGAGGGCTATGGTGTTCCCATCTGTACCGTGAGGGTGTTCTATTCAAGATCTCTAAGGTCCTCCTCAGTTCTTGTATTCTGTGATCCCATGGCTACATCATCCTTTGGGGTATGGGCAGAAAAGGAAAAATGAAATTAATGAATCTTCAAATTTATACTATTGGTCATTAATATAATATCAATCATAACCATAACTACAACTATAATTATTAGTTTGAATATTCCTTTGAAATATATCCATTCTATCATTTCATGTTGGCCAGGTAACCATTATTATCTCCAGTTTGGAAAACAGTTGTGATAAGCATTTATTGAACATGTACTGTATTTCTAGGACTTTGCCAAGTCCTATGAGGCATGGATGTGTTGGTCTGTCTTGGTCACTGCTCTGTCTATATGGCCTGTAACAGCGCTTGGCATGTGGTAGCTGATCAATAAATATTGTGCATTCCTCCTCAGGCACTGCCAGGTAATTCTTAAGAACAGGCCAGGGCTTCCCTGGTGGTGCAGTGGTTAAGAATCCGCCTGCCAATGCAGGGAACACGGGCTCGAGCCCTGGTCCGGGAAGATCCCACATGCTGCGGAGCAGCTAAGCCCGTGCACCACAACTACTGAGCCTGCGTTCTAGAGCCCGCGAGCCAAAACTACTTAAGCCCGCGTGCTGTAGAGCCCGTGCTCCACAACAAGAGAAGCCAGCGCAATGAGAAGCCCGTGAACCACAACGAAGAGTAGCCCCCCCCTCACCGCAACTAGAGAAAGCCCGCGTGCAGCAACGAAGACCCAACACAGCCAAAAATAAGTAAAAAAAATAAATAGGGCTTCCCTGGTGGCGCGTGGTTGAGAGTCCGCCTGCCGATGCAGAAGACACGGGTTCGTGCCCCAGTCCGGGAAGATCCCACATGCCGTGGAGCGGCGGGGCCCGTGAGCCATGGCCGCTGAGCCTGCGCGTCCGGAGCCTGTGCTCCGCAACGGGAGAGGCCACAACAGTGAGAGGCCCGCGTACCACAAAAATAAATAAATAAATTTATTAAAAAAAAAAAAAAACAGGTCAGTGTGGGAAACATTAATGTAACTCAGAAGTTCTTAAAAACGTGATCCCTTGTAGCATCAGCATCACTTGGGAACTTGCTTTAAAATGTATATTTTCTGATCCTCTCCGGATCTGCTAAATCAGAAACCCTTCGGTGGGGCCCTGTAATCTGTATTTCAACAAGCTCTCCAGGTGTGCATTAACATTTGAGAATCACTGTTAAAAGGAGTCAGCTTAGTGTTGGGTCCTAAGGAGATGGGAGCATGTCCCATGCCCACCTGGTCTGAGATCTGAAGGGTCGAAAGGAAAGCAAACCAGCTTCTAGTCTTGACAGTGGGAAGTGAGGGTGTGGGTGGGAACAAAGAGGCTGAACCAGAAAAAGAGCTGTGAGCCTGCCTGGACTCTCCTCCCGACTGGGCAGGGGAAGTATCTGCGGCACCATCCACAGGTGCTGCAAAGCAAATGTGTTCACGTCTGTGGTGAAATTGAGTGTAGAGAGAGGATGCTGATTTAGCAATGGGTTTAACCAATGGAAAGGATTATTTAGAAGCTGGGTAGAGCCAAGGTAAGGATGTGGAAATCAGGTAGGAAGTCGGTAATGGAGTAGCAAGGCCCGCATTTTCCTGATACCATTTTTTTTTTTTTTTTTTTTTTTTTGGCGGTACGCGGGCCTCCCACTGTTGTGGCCTCTCCCGTTGCGGGGCACAGGCTCCGGACGCGCAGGCTCAGCGGCCATGGCTCACGGGCCCAGCCGCTCCGTGGCATGTGGGATCCTCCCGGACCGGGGCACGAACCCGTGTCCCCTGCATCGGCAGGCGGACTCTCAACCACTGCGCCACCAGGGAAGCCCCATTTTTTTTTTTTTAACATAAAAAAAAAGGTTTTCTGATGTTTCCTATGAGAATTTAAGAATTCTAAAGCCCTTGCTTTTTCCACATAAGGAGTGCCACATGTGAGATTTTTTCGCCCTCAGGTATGTTGGCTTAGAGTAACATATTAGATAATGAATTATTCAGGGTGTTTCCTAGGTTGAAGGAGAGACGCACCTGTCTGAGACGCTTACAGACTTGATTAGATAACATTTGTCAGCTGCATCAGCTGGAGGTAACTCCTGACGCAAATTATATTTCCCTGTAGGTAGTGGAGCCAAGCAATGTTCCAGATTTCATGGGATTGCTGAAGAGGCTTGCAGGAGTGTCATGCCTAAGAGGCTGCATTGCATTTGTCAAGATAATCAGACTATTTGCAATCACTATTTTCTGCCCTCTTTTTTCAGAGTTCCTAGATGGGAATATAAAATAACCAAGAAGAGGTGACACATTTATGTGCTATAAATAGATCGTTTCCAGTCAAAATGTAATAGATCCATACTTTTCTTGATAAATTCCTATCAGTGATTTCTTTTCTGTTTTTTTAAATTCCTTTCTGTCACTGAGTGAAATAAATTAACTTGTGAACACATAATGAGCCATGTTTATGCTGCCAAAATTTTGTGTTTATACACCAAACTACTTATACTATACACAGGAGATTTTCTATTTTGCTGAAAATACCTTTTCTTTTCTTTCTTTTTTAAAAAAATTTATTTATTTGTTTTTATTTTTGGCTGGTTGGGTCTTCCTTGCTGCACGCGAACTTTCTCTAGTTGGAGTGAGTGGGGGCTACTCTTCGTTGCGGTGCGCAGGCTTCTCATTGCGGTGGCTTCTTTTGTTGCAGAGCACGGGCTCTAGGCATGCGGGCTTCAATAGTTGTGGCACACAGGCTCAGTAGTTGTGGCTCACGGGCTCTAGAGTGCAGGCTAGGTAGTTGTGGTGCACGGGCTTAGTTGCTCCGTGGCATGTGGGATCTTCCCAGACCAGGGCTTGAACCCGTGTCCCCTGCATTGGCAGGCGGATTCTTAACCACTGCGCCACCAGGGAAGTCCCCAAATACCTTTTCTTTTAGCTTCTGGAAAGCTCTCTTTGGGCTTGTTTTTAAAATATATCTCCCAGAAAAGCACAATATTATTTCTCATGTTGGAGTAGGCATATCTGTGGTTCTGCTCTCAGCACAGTCAAGAGAAGGTTGAGCTTAAATCACCGTGTGTGAGGAAGTGTTTGAGAAACAGTGTGATTGCATTCAGATCCAGCTCCCTCACCAGCCAGTTCTGGGAGACTTTAGGGACGGTACATGGCCTTCCTCAGATGGTGCTGGTGGCTGCCTAAAACAGATGTTTGGTATTAAATAGAATAATGTATGCAAAGTGTTTTTGCTCAGTGTTAATAAGCTCTCTATAAATGTTAGTTTAAATTTTTGATCAAAGATAGCAAGACAGAGTGAAAAGAGCATGATGGGAAGCTGGGTCTAAAATTCATATACAGGCAGACCTCGGAGAGACTGTGGGTTTGGTTCCAGACCACTGCAATAAAGCAAACATCACAGTAAAATGAGTCCCACAAATTTTTTGGTTTCCCAGTGCATATAAAAGCTGTGTTTACACTATACTGTAGTCCATGAAGTGTGCAATAGCATTATATCTTAAAAAAACACAATGTACATACCTTAGTTAAAAAATACTTTATGGTTAAAAAATGCTAACCATCATCTGAGCCTTCAGTGAATAGTGATATCTTTTTGTAATAGTGACATCAAAGATCACTGATCACAGATCACTGTAACAAATATAATAATAATGAAAGTTTGAAGTATTGTGAGAATTACCAAAATGTGACACAGAGACATGAGGTGAGCAAATGATGTTGGAAAAATGGCGCCAATAGAGTTGCTAGAAGCAGGGTTGCCCCAAACCTTCAATTTGTAAAAAACATAATCTCTGCAAAGCACAATAAAACAAGGCATGCCTGTAATTTCTTGTTAGTCCACAGTTTTCTTATCAATGCCAAGAAGAGTTTGAATTCATTGGTTTCTAAGAGCTGTTGCAATCATGGAACCTTAGGAGTCTATTAAAAGGACCTCGGACCTATTTTGAGAAGAGAGAGATGTGGAACTAGCTAGCTACCCTTCTCTCCCTTACCTTCATTTTTTTTACCCCCCACTCCCCCTCTTTATACTCATGTTAAATGTCTCTGCTTGTCTCCTTAACATATCACCCCAACATTTGCCGTGTTAGAGAGAAGGGTCAATTGAGAAAATGGACTTTCTTCCTAAGAGAACTTATTCAGCAGCCCCTTGTTACCAAGGCACATATCTCCATATTGTGCCTGGAACCCCTTCACTGACAGCCTTTAGGAAGGCGGCAGCCACATGGTTCTGTGAAGTCAGGTCAGGACATCCAGGTTTGTATGAGGGCTGAATGATAAGGGAACGGTTGATTCGGTTTGGAAATTCAAGTGGGGTTCCAAGTCAGTTTTGGCTGCCATGCAAAGGATAAACATTAGATCTCCACCATCATGAGAACATGGACAAAACTTCTCTGTCGTTCAGCCGTATCTCAATATTAAGCTATTGACTGGAGTATCATGTCTGAGTGAGTGATTTGTAAACAAAATACATGAACAACCACAGATGGTTCGCTAAATCAACTACCAGATTTGTGGAACTATTAAAAAATAGGCAGTAGAAAGAAAATTAACTGGCTTTGAAAGATGATTATGTTGTATCACTTGATGGTAGCAAGTTAAATAGTATGTGCCACTTTGTCAATAAGAATGTGTCTGAATGTGAGACTGCAAGCCGAAAAGTTATTAGGTGTTATCTCTAACTGTTGAGACTTTGAACAGATTCGTTGCTATTCTTTTAGTATATAAGCTTCTAACTTTAAAAAGATGTTAACAGTTTTGACAAAGACAAAATCAGAGGCTGTTAGTTTGCAACCTTGGGAGTTATTTGGGTGTCCCTAGACGAAGGGCAGGGAGAGACCAAAGAAAGAGGCAGGCCACTCCAGGTTGGTAGGTGGCAGGTTTATTAAGAAGGGGAACCTACATACGGCTTGTCTTAGGCAGCTGCAGACAAGCAGATCTTTGCACCTGCCTGCTAAAATCTTAAAGTTTACATAGAGGCCTTAATGGGGATCCGTTACATATACCATACAGGGGGTCTCAATCCCACCTTACTGTCTCAAGGCTGTGTCCTTGGGCAGCTTCCAGTGTGGGGAGGGCAAGCAGAGCTCTCAATCCAAGGACAGGGGAGGGGATAAGAGCCTCTGATTGCCTGGGTCCAGCTTGTGGGTCAGCTGGCAGTCACGTCCTCTCAATGACCCCCTCCAACACTTTACCCCTCCTTATGGGCTCTTATAATCTCATGTGTCCCCCTCATCTGCAATGTGCCCTGACCAGCAAGAGGTTTCATTAGCATGGAGGTGGCTTGTTTGGCAGCTGTCTGGCTGCATTGGAGGCAGATGTAGCAACAATATAGGCACATGTAAGAGAAAACACTGATTAAGACAAGGATTCCCAAAATCAGTGACGATTTTTTTTTTTATCAAGAGCCCCATAATCCAAGTCACTGATTTATTAAGTCCCCTAGGCTGGGGGTTAGGTCACTCAGGGCATTTATTTGTGTTTTTATTTGATTTAATAAAGGTGGTATATACATTAGCAGACTCATCAGGTATGAGCACACAATATTCTGTTTGGATAATTGCATAGGTGCCCCCTTGTGAGGCAGTAATAATGTCTAAGGCCATCCTCTTTTGGAGGACAGCATTTCTCGTTAGAGACATTTCAGTGTTCAGTAAGGACAGGCTTTGTTGGCTATCGTTTAAGGCTTCCTGAGTGAATTTAGTAAGGGCTTCTGTGTGTGCTATAACATCCTCCAGGTCAATGGAGGGAATAAAGAGGGAAGCTAAATGATCATACCAGTGAAAAACAAAATGTGCCCCTCTGGCCTTGAGGAGAGGGAAGTTGGCAGTTTTTGCTGTGGGTAGATTTTCTCCTGTGCCCGGGGAAAACCCTGGGTGCAGCAGCCCAACCACCCAGGTGGAAGCCACGGCCAAAGATGTGTGCTGCGTGACATTGAGTCCCATTCAGGGTTACCTGGTAAATACCTGGGAGGTGTGACCAGTCACTATCAGTCATTATCCTTTAATATGACGGAATGACTACACAGCTCCAGTGATACCCATCTCATATTCTTGGTACAATTGAGTTGGTTCTCTTTAGAGTGATTTCTCTGTTTCTAACATAGGGCTGCCTGGGTGTTCAAATGTCCATATCCTGTGGTAAACCCATAAATCCATTCCAAATCTGAGCATAGCCACCCATAGCTCTAATGGTGGTATTTCTGGGACCTTTCTGGTCAGTAGTCTGATGGGCTGCCTGTTGTAGTTTGATTGGCAGAAAAAGAGTACCATGCCCCATGTTACTGATGATGTGTGCCACAGGCCAGGTTTTTGAATCAGTTGAATTAAGCGTCCTAGTTGTAGCTTGTTCTTCCTTAATGTACTGCTTTAGGGCTTTCCAGTCCCCTTCCTGGAGCGGTGATCCCTACCATGGCAATCCTGATGAGCTAGAGAGGGGAGGCTGCCCACATACCCAACAATTGGATTGATTTCTTTGCTGGGCATTCTTTGCAGGCCCACCGTAGAAAGGAAAGGTCCATCCTGTGACCGGACACCATAAGAAAAGCAGAAGTCTAAGGTCAAAAAAGACATTATTTAGTAGGAACTTGTATGGGGAGGTCTTCCCTTCTATAAGAATTACACTTGTGGCCTAATCCTTAGATGTTAATGTGGCTGCAGCTTTAGGAACCTGACCTGGTTGTGCAAACCATACATGTTGGCCGGCCTGGGAGGGAGGGGGGAGGCAGCACTGTCAGGTATGCAGAGGTGGAGTGGGGGCAGGGTATTCCAGACCAGGTCCTTTACTTTCTCTCCTCTTTAAATGGCATACATTCCATTCCAGGTAGAGTGTATTTCAGCAGGCTTATCTTGCAGCAGGACAATGGGATCCCACTGGGTGTGAAGTAACTCATTGGTTTTGTGGGATGTCCCATTGCAAATTCCAGTAGGTAACTCCTTTCCCAGATGTCAAAGGGCTTGGCGTTCTCAGCAGCATAGCTCATTGATCCATGGTGAAAGTTGGGGCAATGGCTGTTTCCTGTGATTTCTGTACTTTTATGATATTGGGCGCCTTGGTAGGGGTCCCCAGTCTGGCCTATGGGGCACTAGGCCCTACTGGTTGGCCATTCAAATGTATTAAAGCCTGGGACAGTACTTTAGCTCACCCGGCCAAGGTGGTTTTGCCTGTTAGTAATTTAATGTGCTGTTTTAATATTCCATTTTTCCTTTCTACCAAGCTTGCTGCTTGTGGGTTAGAGGGGCGATGGGAACCTACATTCAATATCATGTTCTTTGCCCAGTCTTGGACCTTTGAAATGTGACCCCAATCACTGTCTATTCAATGAGGGTGTCCATACATGGTACTCAGTTTCCCTAATTCCCTAATGGTGGCAGCCTGGTTTGCATGGGGAAAGGTTGGGTTAGGCCAGAGGCAGTGACCACATAAACCAAGGCATATTTAGAACCCTCACTTGCAGGGAGGGGGCCAATGTAATCAATTTGCCCATCTCTCACCTGTTGGGAACTCCAGTGGATGGCCCCAGATTCCTTCGGGAATTATTGAGAATGCACAGAACATGCTGTTACTGCATTAATCAAGTCACTGTATTCAAGGGCAATCTGGCATCCTTGGTAATACATCATTCCATCGAGGCACTGTGGTGGCCTCCTTTCCATGCACTTCTTCTGCTGTATCTACTGAAGGGTCAGTTGCTAGGGCTCATATCTGGGCTAAGGCATCAGCTTCCTGATTTCCAGGAGGTGTCAGTGCCTTATGAGCTGGGATGTGGAAGACAATGAGGACTACCTCAGGCTCTTGCAGGTGAGCCCAAATGTCTTTCCATGAATGCTGACCCATAAGGGCTTATTCATGACCATCCAACCCCCAACCTCCCACTGTCCAAGCCACAGGGTTCATCCTTTAGAACAGCCCAGCTGTCAGTGCAAAGGATTGACAGCCAGGGCTTATATGTGGTCATCAGCCAAACCACTATGAGCTCAGCACATTGGCTGTTGCTCTTTGTTGCTGTTTCCATCTAGATGGTGTCATTATTGGGCCGAATAGTGACTGAAGTCCATGTGGACAGATGCCTCGGCTAGATCCATCTATATACCAGGCATCAATGGGAATTCCCCCCATCTTCTCTTTGCAGGCTGCAGGGGCTGTCATAGGAGCAGAAGTGGAAACATCTGGAGGACGATGTATTCTACACGCCTAACAGCACCAGCATTTTTAGAGGCAGTAGGCTGGTGGACAGGGTGCTCCTCTGCTGCGGATAGCATATCACTTAATCACAGTGGGGTTTTGAGCCATGGCAGAAGTGGGTCGATGGATAGGAAGGGAAGTTCTTACCATGACATGCTGCTCCTTCAGGAGAGGCTCTACCTGGAGGAGTGCTGTGTACCCTGTAGGAGCTGTTGTTCTATGGGGGTGTATCATGTTCCTGCCCCCTTCCAGAGCTGGGACCAAAACCCTAGGGGTACTCTCTCCTTTTTGTTTTCTGTGCCATAGTGCCCAATGCATACCTTCCAGAGTCACAGACACATCTAACTCAAATGGTATCCCTGCTTCGGAGATGCCCACAACTTTAATCTGCTCTACTAGTATTTTTGCCTCTCAAAGGTGGCTTGCTGCTCTGATCTCCAGGCTGTTATGTGCTCTTTCTTTACCAGGTAGTATAAGGGATGGAGGCACTGTGCCAGGTGGGGAATAAAAGTCCTCCAAGACCTCAAAATCCCTACAAAGACTTGTATATCTTTCATGTTCCTAGGGATTGGATAGGCTTTCAACTTATCAGTCACAGGTTCTGGGACAACACATGTCTTAATCTGACCAAACGATTCCCCAAAACTTCACTGCAGTGCTTGGGCCTTGAATTTTCTGTGGGTTCACTGCCCATCCTCTCCCTCACAGTTGTTCCAGAAAAGCCTGCAGTGTTCTACAGTAGAGGCAAGTGTTCATGTTTTAACATTGTATCATCAGTGTAAGTGCTCATTTTATTGAGTTGAGGAAGGAGAACAGGAGCAGTTCTCAAGTTACAGTCCCATGACATAAAAGGGGGCTGTGCAGGTAACCTTGGGGAAGCACTCGAAAGGTCCGTTCTTGTACTTCTCACATGAAGACAAATTGGTCTGTGACTCAGCAGCCAGGGGTTTGCTGAAAAAAGCATTTGCTAAGCCCAGCACAGCATGGTACACTCCTAGGACCAAGGCCAAGGTGTCTAAGATGGTGACAGTGATGGGCACAGCCACATGGATGGGGGACAGTACCTTGTTGAACTCTCAGTGGCCCACTCTCACGATGGGCTGAGCCATCTGGCTTTTTTATTGGCCATACTGGGCCAATAGTTAACTTGGGATTTCCCCCACATATGCCTTTGTCCCAAAGCCCGTTTCTTCAGTTTTCTGGCCAGCTTGCCAATTACTAGTTTGCAGACTTAGGAGCTTCCTGGCTGTAATCTGAAACTGGCCCCCATACTTGGAGGGCAGGGAGAGATGGAAGAAAGAGGCAAACCACTTTAGATTGGTGGCAGGTTTAATAAGCAAGGGAACTTACATACGAGGCTTGTTTTGGGCGGTGCAAGGCGAGTACATCTCTGTACCTGCCTGACAGAATCTTAAACTTTATAAAGAGGCCTTAACGGGGCTCAGTCATGTATACAGTCCAGCTGGTCTCAACAATACATTACTATCTCAAGCTGTGTCCTAGCGCAGCTTCCAGCACGCGGAAGGCAAGTGGAGGACACATTCCAAGGGCAGGGGAGGGGTGAGGAGCCCAGGTCCAGCTTGCGGGTCCACTTGCCGTCACATCGTCTCAATAACCTCTGCTAACAGAGGCCCTGAACCTATACTAGTCAAGGAAATGATTCTGTGGACAAATCTGCACCAGGTAAAAGGATGGAGAGGGTGGTTGTGTTTTTCAGCCAGAAGTTGCCCTGTGATTGAGCTGACTCTCTTTCCCAGTTCCTTTACCCTGGGTGCCTTGCTCAGCCGCCTGACCCCACTTTTATTCCACTTGGTTGTAACTGAGTTACCGAGTGGTCGACTCGGCTTTAAACTTTGAAAGTGAGTCAAGGAGAGAATTAAGTAGCAATTCTAAGAGATAAAAACATTAAGAAATATTGCCTCAGACTAAAAAATTGCCCCCAGATTTTTCTCAAGTGCAGCGGAAATGAAAGCAGAAAATTGCTCTGTGCCATTTCTGGGGCCTACTGCTATTAGAGACAGATGATAAACCTCACCAAATTGGCCCACCACGCAACGAGCTGGAGCAGATAGATGTAGCTTGCCCTTTTTAAACAGAGCTAACATGGCAACAAGCTGATTGCAGCTAAATCAAACCCTGTCACCGAGCTCTCTTTCTGGAGGCCACCAGTTGAAAGGAGTAAATATAAATATGTATGTGCATGCTGCTCATGAATGCCGCCTTTACTTAGATCCCTCCAAAAAGGGGCAAAAAAGAACTAAGCAGCTTAAACTTCCTCCCTCCTGCTTCATCGATTGGCATGTGGTCTCAAATTAACCCTGATTTTTAGGCAGATTTGGGGTTTCAGAATCTCCCTGTAAGGTCCATTGTGCCCTCGGAATCAAACCTGAGTTTTAACCTTAGCTCCAGTGTTTATTAGCTGAGTAATCTGTTACCTTTCCCTGCTTCTTAGCTTGAGGGATAAGATTTATTATATTTTTTTGTGTTACTTCCCCTCCCATTCCTGCAAACGGAATGAGCTTTTTGCTTGTTTTATTTTGTTTTTGGCAGTTGGATCGCCATTGCTAAATGTGAGAAATAGATTGAGAGAGTGAGAACGAAGGAGACTTGAGAGAGAAAATGGGAGAGCATAATAAAAAGCCTAAGTAAAGTGGAATAATAAAGAGATGAAAGAAAAGGAGAAAGAGGAGAGTTACAGGGACTGGTGAGTTTGGCAAAGTCCCATGAAGAGGGGCTGGAGTGGGCACAAAATCCCTGAGAATAGAAGATTGGTGGTGGGAATTTTGAGAGGTGACTGTAAATTAGGAATTTGATCCCTTTAAATATATTATTTAGGAGATGCATGTAAAGAATGGATTCCCTTTGTAATTCCCGAGTTTAGTTTTATGGCTAGATGGCACAGACGCTGGACCACAGAGACCATAGTTTATATTCAGCTTATACAAACACTAATTTATTTTGATTTCATAGTGTTAAAAAATAGGTATAGGTATGTCAATTTTATATTTGATAACTCTGAGCGTTATATATAAATTATTAGATGAGATTATTAGGTAAGGGAATCAGGTTTCAAATCCAGGTCTGTCTAAATACCAGTCCCTACTCTTTTCCATATCATGCTTCCAAGCCACCTGAATTCCAAACCAAGGTATATGGCAGAAATAAATGACTGTTTTCGTTTTTTTTTGTGGTATGCGGGCCTCTCACTGTTGTGGCCTCTCCCATTGCGAAGCACAGGCTCTGGACGCGCAGGCTCAGCGGCCATGGCTCATGGGCCCAGCCGCTCTGCGGCATGTGGGATCTTCCCGGACCGGGGCACAAACCCGCATCCCCTGCATCGGCAGGCGGACTCTCAACCACTGCGCCACCAGGGAAGCCCCATAAATGACTGTTTTAAGTAACAGGAATTGTTTCATGAGGAAGCTTTTTGCCTTGTTAAATAGTGGAGGGCAAATGTTCAGCTGTTGGCCATAACTGGGTCAGCTATTGATCACTACACACGTTCGTTCAATCAGAAAATATTTGTTGTATGTGACACACGCTGTAAGGAGCTGGGAAACAAATATAAATAAAAAAGAGATGTGATCTCTGTTCTCATGGAGCTTACGGCTCTAGCGGGGAGATAGGCATTCATCTACTAATAAATTCATAAGTACATATAGACCAAGTTATTTGAAAGAAAGGAATATGGTTTTCTGAGAGCCTGTACTGAAGTAGCCTGAGATTGGGGGTCAGAGAAAGACATGAGGATGTGCATGCAAACTTTTTCAATCTGTAATGCTGCTGTGTCTCTTTTGTTCAAAATACCTATTGACTCTCTACTTTGTTTACTGTATTCAGTGCCTAGAATAATGCCTGGTAAAGTCTCTGCATTGTATAACTTGCATTCTGATAGAGGAGATGGACAATAAACAGAGAAAACCAATATATGATGTATTTTCAGCTGGTGATAAGGGAGATGAAGGAAAATAAGGCGGAGTGAGGAGGAAGAGTAACCAACAGTGTTATTTTCAATAGGATGTGGGATAACACATCTGAAGGAGAGACATGAATGAAGGCTGGGACTGAACCATGCAACACAGGGGAGAACAACATTTCACATCAAAGGAACATAAAGGAAAGCACCCAAGACAGGTATATTCTTAGTGTGCACAAGTAACAAAGGAAGCAAGGAGGAAGGGGCAGTTTGAAAGAAAGCTATAGAAAACACAGCAGGAGAGATGATCAAGGGCCCTTTTGCAGACCTTGGTAAAGGTTTTGGATCTTAATATGATGGGAAATATTTGGGTGCTTTTGAGCAAGGGAGTTACTTGGTCTAATGCACATACATATATGTGTATGTGTCTATATATGTCTATACACACATCTATATGCGTGTCTATATATATCAGTACATGCACATATCTTAGATGTATCTCCTAGGAATAAAGGTGACTGTTTCCATCACTGGGCACACTCCATCAATAGGCATAAATCAAAATGTCTTAGATCAAATTAGTACCCCTACGGCATAATGTAAATGATAAAGAGAAGGGATCTCTTTCCTTTCAAATCACTTTCCTTTCAAATATCAAGTTGTGTATCAAGTTGTGTTAAAAAAAAACATTTTTGTCAATCACAGGTGCAGATGGGAAGAGTGAGTGACTATATACCAATAAATATGTGAAAAAGATACTCAAAATTACCAATCATCAGGGAAATGCAAATCAAAACCACAACGAGGCATCACCTCACACCTGTCAGGATGACCACCATAAAAAGACCATAAATAACAAGTGTTGGTGAGGATATGGAGAAATTAGAACCCTGTGCACTGTTGGTGGGAATGCAAAATGGTGCAGCCACCATGTAAAACAGTATAGAGACCGTCCCCCAAAAATGAGTTTTTTAAGGAACCTCCACACTGTTCTCCACAGTGGCTGCATCAATCCACATTCCCACCAACAGTGTAAGAGTGTTCCCCCTCCTCCACACCCTCTCCAGCATTTATTGTTTCTAGATTTTTTGATGATGGCCATTCTGATGATGGCGTGAGATGATATCTCATCGTAGCCCTGATCTGCATTTCCCTAATGATCAATGATCCTGAGCATTCCTTCATGTGTTTGTTGGCAATCTGTATATCTTCTTTGGAGAAATGTCTGTTTAGGTCTTCTGCCCATTTTTGGATTGGGTTGTTTGTTGTTTTGTTATTGAGCTTCATGAGCTGCTTGTAAATTTTGGAGATTAATCCTTTGTCAGTTGTTTCATTTGCAAATATTTTCTCCCATTCTGAGGGTTGTCTTTTGGTCTTGTTTATGGTTTCCTTTGCTGTGCAAAAGCTTTTAAGTTTCATTAGGTCCCATTTGTTTATTTTTGTTTTTATTTCCATTTCTCTAGGAGGCGGGTCAAAAAGGATCTTGCTGTGATTTATGTCATAGAGCATTCTGCCTATGTTTTCCTCTAAGAGTTTGATAGTGTCTGGCCTTACATTTAGGTCTTTAATCCATTTTGAGTTTATTTTTGTGTATGGTGTTAGGGAGTGTTCTAATTTCATACTTTTATAGGTACCTGTCCATTTTTCCCAGCACCACTTATTGAAGAGGCTGTCTTTTCTCCACTGTATATTCTTGCCTCCTTTATCAAAGATAAGGTGACCATATGTGCTTGTGTTTATCTCTGGGCTTTCTATCCTGTTCCATTGATCTCCATTTCTGTTTTTGTGTCAGTACCATACTGTCTTGATTACTGTAGCTTTGTAGTATAGTCTGAAGTCAGGGAGCCTGATTCCTTCAGCTCCATTTTTCGTTCTCAAGATTGCTTTGAATATTACTCAGCCATAAAAAGAAACGAAATTGAGTTATTTGTAGTGAGGTGGATGGACCTAGAGTCTGTCATACAGAGGGAAGTAAGTCAGAAAGAGAAAGACAAATACCATATGCTAACACATATATATGGAATCTAAGAAAAAAAATGTCACGAAGAACCTAGGGGTAAGACAGCAATAAAGACACAGACATACTAGAGAATGGACTTGAGAATATGGGGAGGGGGAAGGGTAAGCTGTGACAAAGTGAGAGAGTGGCATGGATATATATACACTACCAAACATAAAATAGATAGCTAGTGGGAAGCAGCCGCATAGCACAGGGAGATCAACTCGGTGCTTTGTGACCACCTAGAGGGGTGGGATAGGGAGGGTGGGAGGGAGGGAGATGCAAGAGGGAAGAGATACGGGAACATATGTATATGTATAACTGATTCACTTTGTTATAAAGCAGAAACTAACACACCATTGTAAAGCAATTATACTCCAATAAAGATGTTAAAAAAAAAAAAAAAAGTCTCTTGCCTTTTCGGCAGGTCCAGACTTTTTCCCGGACTCCCTTCCGGCTAGCCGTGGTGCACTAACCCCTTCAGGCTGTGTTCACGCTGCCAACCCCAGTCCTCTCCCTGGGATCTGACCGAAGCCCAAGCCCGAGCCTCAGCTCCCAGCCCCCGCCCGCCCAGCGGGTGAGCAGACAAACCTCTCGGGCTGGTGAGTGCCGGTTGGCACCGATCCTCTGTGCGGGAATCTCTCCGCTTTGCCCTCTGCACCCCTGTTGCTGCGCTCTCCTCCATGGCTCCGAGGCTTCCCCACTCTGCCACCCGCAGTCTCTGCCCGAGAAGGGGCTTCCTAGTGTGTGGAAACCTTTCCTCCTTCACAGCTCCCTCCCACTGGTGCAGGTCCCGTCCCTATCCTTTTGTCTGTTTTTTCTTTTTCTTTTGCCCTACCCATGTGCGTGGGGAGTTTCTTGCCTTTGGGGAGGTCTGAGGTCTTCTGCCAGCATTCAGTGGGTGTTCTGTAGGAGCAGTTCCACGTGTAGATGTATTTCTGATGTATCTGTGGGAAGGAAGGTGATCTCCGCGTCTTACTCTTCCACCATCTTCCTCAACTCCGAGCAGGTTGTATTAAGTTATCCTTGAAGATTCCTTCCACAGATTCTCTAGTTATCCCTATAGCTGTTCATCGTCTAGAATATACAATTGCCTAGAATCATAAAATCCTTATGGGCCAACCTACCTCTGGAAGTTCTCCAGCGCCAATATTTCAGATGCCTCTCCTTTATTTCTAACAACATTTTACAGACTTTTCTGGTTGCATCCAGACCTTGTTTGAATTATTCTGCAATGCCTTGTCCTCCCCTTCCTCCCTCAGCCATGTCCATTTACATAGCGATGGGCTCAGAATCCAGACTGCAGCTCAGAGAATTGGGCTGTACTTGCTTTGGCATCACTTTGCATCACCTCACCTTGGAATCTGCTCTTGTGCCTGCTCAGGGCATTTTGTGAAAATTGCCAATAATATGGCTTCTGCGTCTGCTGGTGTCACTTACCCTTTAACATGATGGAATAAAAATGTTGGAAGTACTGGAGATGCTTGTTACTCTACATTTGGAGCTGTCTGTGGATGTGGCCCTTGACCTGCAGCTTCTCCGTAGAGATGCTTTCTGCTTCTGCTAAAAGTACCGGCTTTCTAAAGCAGTCTCACATCATTGCTAACTCCCCCCTCTTTCTTCAGGGTCAGACTTCCTTTGTCCACTGACAATGGGGACAGGGAAAGGAACTCACAATTATTGGACACTGTTTTGGTGTTTTATATCAGTTATCAAATTCTGAGCTCACACCCGCTCCATCTGGGAATCTCTGTGATTCCCATTTTATAGAAGAGAAAGCTGAGTGTCCAAGGAGTTGAGTAAGTTGCCAAAGACACAGACATAGTCAACAGTGGAGATGAATGCATGAATTTTATGATTAAACTTACAAGAGTCAGTTTTGCTTGCCACTAAGAACCCCGATACAGGAATCAAGTCCTCTTTAAACCAAAGTTTATATCCATTCATCAGCTCAAATTCATCACCTGTCTTTGAGATGAACTGTAGTAGATGAGTTGGCCTGCTTAAAAAGATCTGAAGAGAGATACCCTTGTTCCCTAGGACTCTGGCGAGTTGTCATTTGTAGGGGAGGTGAAAGTGTGTGTGTGTATGTGTGTGCGTGTGTGTGCGTGTGTGTGTGTGTGTGCGCGCGCGTGTGTGTATGATTTCAAATCCAGGTTTCATTCTTCATTAACTGTTTGAGGCTCGGGGAAGTTAAGCAGCATGACCCAGGTCAGTTTTCTCATGTGAATGATGGATATAATATGCATCTCATCCAGATTATGAAATGAGCCATTTGTTTAAAGCACTTCTCACATAGTAGATGTTTAAAAATACGCATTAACATTCCTTTTTGTAACAGCCTTTAAGAACCTATGTTTTCCGGGAGTTCCCTGGAGGTCCAGTGGTTAGGACTTGGCACGTTCACTGCTGGCACCCAGGTTGGGGAGCTAAGATCCTGCAAGCCGCTTGGCACAGCCAAAAAAAGAAAAAAAAAAAAAAAAAAACCTATGTTTTTCTGATGTAACATTACAAAGTCAACCAAACTAGGGAATCAAAGCCAACTGAAGTAGATACCTTTAGTTTCGTTGATTGAAAGTAGGTGGAAATCTTCAGCCAGTGGAAATCCGGCCACCCACTTGCAGAGTAGGGGCAGGACTGACAGAAAGTTAAATCCCTCAGGCATGTTGGAGAGAGAGTTAAGCCCTGGCAACAGTTATGTCCCAAATCAGTGATTTTCAAAGTGCTCTGGAGAGCCTTAGTGTTCTCTGGAGAGCTTCAGGGGGTGTCAGTGAGAGGAGGCGACGGGGGTGCAAGCCTGACTCTTGCTCCATGTGAACTCTTCATTATCTTTTAAACTTTTGCTTGAGTCATGGCATCCAAACAACATGGTGGGAATTAGATCAATGGACTCACTGATCACAGTTGATTTCTCTTCCTCCTCATTTGTAGAAAACCAGGGCTTCTACTTTCCTAGGTACTCATGTCTGTTGTGTGTCCCTTGCAAGGGACTGCGACTAGCCATTGGTGCCCCTCATGATGAGGCTCAGGCCTGTATGGATTTACTAAATCATAGACAGACTGGCACCCTGTCCTTAGCTCTGGCCTTGGGTTCATTCACAAGGGCATCTGCTCCATTTTCCTGCTTTGATGTTGACTCCCCCTCTCCACAGACTTGGATGCTGGTGTCTCACTGGAGCTCAGCATGTGATTTTAAATTCAGATGGTCAGATAGCTAAGAAAGTGCTGATAGCTTATGCTGTGGTGAAATATGCTTTTTTTGTTTTGTTTTCTGTACATAATTGCTTTTGTACTTTGCGCCCCTTATCCCCAGCTGACAATATTTTAATTAAAAGTTGAGGTGAGAGAACATGGGGAAGTTTGTGGAGAAACGTGCTTGCTTTTTGTTTAATGCTACCACTCCAAAAAATGCTTTAAGCCCTTTGGTAAGCAAATAGAGAATTGAAAAGTGAGAAAAAGCCAGACAATGTGTTTTTCAAAAATATCTTATTTTGTTTATTCTTGTCTTTTAAGAAAAGACTCAGAATTCAAATGCTTTTGCTCCCCCAACTCTATATTATTGCTTCAAGAAATGATCAAGATCACTGAATCCTTTCATTCCTAAAGCATTATAAAAATAGAAAAATCATATCTATGTATATATGTCTATTTATGATTTTTAAATGGCAAATTCAGCACAGGACCTAATCTAAATCAAATATGAATTCCAAGCCTGAATGTAATTGATTAAATTAAAATCAAGAATTGTTTCTAGGGCTTCCCTGGTGGCGCAGTGGTTGAGAGTCCGCCTGCCGATGCAGGGGACACGGGTTTGTGCCCCGGTCCGGGAAGATCCCACATGCCGTGGAACGGCTGGGCCCGTGAGCCATGGCCGCTGAGCCTGCGCGTCCGGAGCCTGTGCTCTGCAACGGGAGAGGCCGCAACAGTGGGAGGCCCGCGTACCGCAAAAAAAAAAAAAAAAAAAAAAAAGAATTGTTTCTAAAAGGGATGCTCCTATATATTACTACTCATAAGGATACAGTGGGAAGAGTGCATTATTTTATTTCTTCCATCAGATGGTTTTCTCTCTTCACTTCTGCAGAAAAATAGAAGTTGCAGGTAACAAGAAAATAAATTTATTTCTGTTCTCACTGTTATAGCCTTACTCAATTTTAGCTGCTCCCTCCCAGTTACATGTAGTCTCTCTCTAGTGTGATCTTTTTCCTGACATTTTTCCTGAGCCTCGTTTCCAAGGGAAGAAGCAAACATACTTGTAAGCTTCTCCTAGAAGCATAGTTGGTTGACTTTTGCCACCTTTTCTTTTTCATGATATAGTATCAGTAAAGCCTCCTTTAGCCTGGTTTATTTTCCCAGAGTTGGGCCAGTCCACAAATGATCTTTGTAAACAAGCTGATAAGAGGTGCCAGGAAAAAAAAAAGCTATTTTAAGGATTTCTCCTTTCTTTAGATACAGATATTGCTGAAGGCTTCACTGGGTTTTGCCGTCTTCTATTTTGGAGACCCTGTAATTTACACAGGAATAGTTCTTTTAGCATCAACCCTGCCAAAGACTGAATGTTTTTGTCTCCCCCAAATTCATATACTGAAACCTAATTCCCAGTGAAATGGAAGTTGGAGGTGGGGCCTTTGGGAGGTGATTAGATCATGAGAGCAGAACCCTCATAAATGGGATTAGTGTCCTTATACATCTCGGAGAACTCCCTTGCTCCTTCTACCATGTGAGGACACAGTGAGATGACAGCTGTCTATGAACCAGGAAGCACGTCCTCACCACACACCAAATCCGATGGTGCCTTGATCTTGGATTTCCCAGCCTCTAGAATCTGGGGTGGGGAGTGGGGAGGTGGGGGAAACAGGTGAAGGTGGTCAAAGGGTGCAAACTTCCAGCTATAAGAGGGTTAAGTTCTAGAGATCTAATGTACAGCATGGTGACTATAGTTAACAATATTGTTTTATATACTTGAAAATTGTTAAGAGAGTAGATCTTAAATGTTCTCACCAAAAAAAAAAAAAAAAGTAACTATGTAAGGTGATGGATGTGTTAACTAACTGTATTGTGTTAATCATTTCACAATATATACATATATCAAACCATCACAGTGTACACCTTAAACTTACATAATGTTATATGTCAGTTATATCTCAATAAAGCTGAAGAAGTTTTTTTAAAAAGGGACCAAAAATATACATTTGTAAAAAATTTTACAGTTATGATTTCTGGACTTAGATGTAGGGGCTACATGTGACTTTTATAATAGTGCTTCTCATATTATATTGACATACTTGGTATAATAATAGATATTTGTTTTATTCATTTATCCATCCATCAATGCATTTGTCACAGGTCTGCATCAAAACAGAGCCCAAGGCAAGGATTAATCCTGATGCAATCAGCCCGCATTCACTTGGTAGTTAAAAGGATAGGGAAAAAGAAAATTAGTTGAGGAGAGATGAGAGGCATTCAAAGAAAAGTGGCTACTGCTTTATAATAAGTCACAACAGACATAGCTGATTGCTCAGTAGATCCAATACTTAAGATCACAGGATGCTTTGGACAGAGAAGCTGTTCCTTGGAATGGTACCTTGGAGGGATAAAGGATAAGAGAATTTGTCTTCTGGTTCCTTCTTCTCTTCCATCTTCTGTCTCTCATTGGTTAATGTTTGTCTTATTGGGAGTTAATGCCTCCAAACTTCTGGGTTGCTTTTTAAATCTCTGTTGGCAAGCATTATAGAAGCCATTTGATGTGGCACTTTGGGTCCAAACTGATATGATAGGCAGAAACTACTTTTATGATTAGCAATTTTGCATCCCATTTGCAATATTTTTACTTACTCCAAGGTCATGAAGATATTTTCTTATTTTTTTTTCTAGGAGCATACTGTTTTATTATTCACTTTTAGATCTACAGTTCATATAAAGTTGATTTTTATGTATGGTGTGAGGTAGGAGGCCAATTTTTCAATTTGCATTTTCAATTGGCCCAGCATCAATTATTATAAAGGCTATCTTTTTCTCATTGCAATTTTACTTCTGGACTTAAAAAAAATTTATTTTTCATTGGTCTTTTAGTCTTTCCTTGTACCAATATCCAACAGTCTAAATTGTTATAATTTCATAATTAACTTTTAATGTCTAGTAGTGTAAGTGCACAGCTTTGATCTTCAAAACAAAGTTCCGACTATTCTTTGCGTTCCTGTAAAATGTTAGTATTGACATCAGTTTGCACGCACAAACATCCTTGAAATTTTTATTGGAATTGCATAAGATCTACAGATCAATTTAGGGAAAATTGATAACTTTAAATCATTGAGTTTTGCATCTTTAAACATGACTTTTCTTTCCATCTTTTTATCCATTTTTTCTTTTGTTCCATCTTTTTGTTCTTAAAAATTTTTTTTCTCAATAATAGTTTTTAATTTTCAGTACAAAAGTCTTACACATTGTTCTTAGATATATTTCTGGGTAATAGATTTTTTTGGGTGATATTTTGATAAATTTTTTTTTGAAAATGATTTTGTTTTTGTTTCTGGTGTTTATTAATAAAATTGGTTTTTGTATATCAACCTTGTCATTAGGAATTCTTGCTAAATGCACTTATTATATCTAATATATTGTCCATAGAGTATTGAATTTTCTATGTACACAACCATGTATTAAATAGTTTGTAAATAATCACTCTTTTAGTTTTTCTTTTCAAAATTTATATATATATATATATTTTTAATCCTAAAGCCTTGACTAGGCACTTTTTCATTATTAAATGTTGAATGAAATTGGTAAGCAATGACATTGTTTTATCATTCTGATCTTGGGGAAATCTTTTAATATTTCACCTTGAAGTTTTTTACATGAAAATGTATGAAGTACGATTTTTTTTTTTTTTTTTTTTTTTGCGGTACACGGGCCTCTCACTGCCACAGCCTCTCCCACCGCGGAGCACAGGCTCCGGACGCACAGGCCCAGCGGCCATGGCCCACGGAACCAGCCGCTCCGCGGCACGTAGGATCCTCCCGGACCGGGACACGAACCCACATCCCCTGCATCGGCAGGCGGACCCCCAACCACTGCGCCACCAGGGAAGCCCGAAGTATGATTTTTTAAAAGATGTGATTTATCAGATTAAGTTCCCTGCTATTTCTAATTTGCTGAGAGTTTCGTTTTGAAATCATGAAAGAGTTTGAAGTTTATTAAATGCCTTTCTTGCATCTGTAAATATGATGGTAGATTTTCCCAGTCATTTTATTTTCTTAATTGGTGCATTACATTGAATTTTCAATGCTAAACCAATCTTGTTTAGAAGAAGCACAGGGCTTCCCTGGTGGTGCAGTGGTTGAGAGTCCGCCTGCTGATGCAGGGGACACGGGTTTGTGCCCCAGTCCGGGAAGATCCCACATGCCGCACAGTGGCTGGGCCCGTGAGCCATGGCCGCTGAGCCTGTGCATTCGGAGCCTGTGCTCCGCAATGGGAGAGGCCACAACAGTGAGAGGCCCACGTATTGCAAAAAAAAAAAAGAACAAGAAGCACAAATTGGTTGTAATATATTTTCCTATATATTGGTGAGTATTATTCTGTTCAGGAATGTGTGTCTGTATTCATTAAAAAATAGGTCTGTCTCATCAGATTTTGATGTTAGCTTATTCTGGCATTATAAAATGAGTTGGGGTTTTTCTCCATTTTTTCTTCTGTTCTGTGGAAGAGTTTATATACTCTTGGGGTTCTTTCTTTCTTAAATATTTAGAAGAATATACTAGGCAAGTAATCTGATTTGAAATTTTATTTGTGGGAAAATTTAATAATGGATTTAATTTCTTTAAATTTGAGTATAAAACTATTCAGAATCCTTATTTTTTCCTGTATTCCTTTTAGTTTAAGTTGTATTTATCTAGAAAAATGTTCATTTCATCTAATTTTTAAATTTATTAGCACAAAGATGTTGATAATCACATCTTATTATCTTGTTAACATCTGTAGAATCTGTAGAGATGTCCCTTTGTTCTTGACTGAAATTGATGGTTTGTGCATTCTTTTTCTGTTTTTATGAATCATTTTTGTTAGGAAGCTGTTAATTTTATTATATTTTCAAAGAAACAGTTTTTGTATTTGTGGACTTATTATTTGATGTTTGTCTTCTATATTATTTTCTGCTCTTGTTTTTGTTACATCTTTCCCCCTGTTTTCCTGTGGTTTTATTTTCTATTCTTTATTTTTAAAGACTTTCTCTTTGAAATGGATTCTTATTCATTTTTCTTTTCTAACACATGTATTTAAGAGTAGTTTTAGCTGCATTCAAGTTTTGATAGGTACATTGCTCTGTTGTTGGATGTGCGTGTGTGTGCATGGGTGCATGTGCAGAGTTTCTAATCCATTTACGTTTACTCTTATATTAACTGGCTTAACAATTTGTTCTCTATTTATCACATTGGTCATATTCTTTTTTCTCTCACATTTCTTGTCTTTTATTGATTAATCATTAAAATGTTATTATTCCATTTACATCACTTATTAAATTGTTATTTTACTATTCCTTTTGTGGTTCCTCTAAGTATTAAGACATTCATCCTTAATTTATTCCAGTGCAATATAATTTAGTACTTTTACTACTTCAATAAAAATTCCAGGGCTGTAGAACACTTTATTTCTATTGATTAACCTCATGCCTGTGCTATTATTATCCTACACTTTTCTACGTATATTAAGTACCATAATGTATTACTATTGTTTTATGTAATAAATATTTATGTAGATCCATCCACTTTTTTTTTTTTAACACCTTTCTTTGCTCTTTATTTCATCTTTTATTCTCATGTTTCCATCTGGGATCATTTTCTTTTTGGCCAACCAACACACTTTAAAAGGATGCCTACTATATCTTTTGCTAGTATTTCTGATTGTTTTTAGCAGGTTTTTTTAGGATAACTAACCAAGTTCCAGAAATATAGAAATCAGTTGGTTCTTTTCAGTGGACTCACTTTCTCTGCTGTAGAATTCTCAAATTAAACTGAATGAGCCCGCAGATCTTTTTTTATTTTGTATCCTGATATTACTTTCAATAAAAATTTAGTAATTTAGTAAAATTAATTATTTTGAACTAATAAGCTCAATTAGACTTCATTTATTTTCTTTAGCTAGATTGGCATGTGGTGTAATGCTTAAATATGCAGGGAATTAATTTCTTTTAAAATTGTTGAAAACACATGGTTGATTGAGGCTTGCTAAAACAGAAATATTCTGTATATATCTGTAATACTATTTTTATGTCTTTATCAAATATCACATCTACATTTTTCTATAGTTATGTAGTCCTTTCCTCCTTGTATCCTTATAACTGCTTTGGATTTTAACATACTGTGCTACTTCCTTTCATTATATTTACTTTTGTATTTGGTTAATTTTGTCCCCTGAGACATCATATGCTTTTGTGTCTGGCAACTTGGTAATAATAGTAGTAGTTGTTGTTATTATTATTCTCTGTTCTTTGAGGGGACAAAGGAGAGCCTGGTATATATTGCCTGATAAAACCCTGTTTTGAGTCTATGATAACATCTACCTTGTTTTTTTCCTGAGATAATACACATAACGTCATGGTATCAGAAATATCCTTGATGTTAAACATCTCTATTAGCAAAAATGTCTTCCGCAACCATAATATACTAACTTGGAAAATTGTTATGATGTTTCTCCCCCACAGACTTTAGGGATGTGAAATTTATAAACATTACCTTTGTCTCAGATGTAAATGTTAGAAAACTAAATGTCTTCAAAGAATCTGACAGACACACCAAAGCCAAATTTTATTTCCGTTACAAAGCAAGTATTGCCTCTTTGGATTTATTATATATATAATTAGGAGCTTACTAGAGTCTAATGAAGGCTATCTGTATATCACCACTATTGCAAAAGTGTACCTTTGACAATTGATATTTTGCATGTAGAATAGAATTTAACTTTGTGTGCTACACATATTTTGATATTCAGGGATTGTCAGACTTTTGGTTTAAGGAAGTTTGATGGGGTTACTGTGGACTTCATTGTTCAAATGAAAAGTTCAGAAAAGAGAGTATAATGGAATTTGGAATCTATTCTATCTGCTTTTGAATACAGTCCAGCTATTATATTAATACCAAGATGGATAGAACAGAGCTGGCCCTATGTGCAATTTTTCTTACTTTGAAGCAGGCTACATGAAGAATTTTTATGTTCTGTTTTTGAAAAGTAGGTAGATTATATTCTTGGTTCATCTTTGTTTTGCAGAGGTAAAATTAGAGGCCTCAGCCTCCTGCTGGCAGAACAAGCTCTCAATTTCTCACTGTAGAAATTCAATCTGATTTCTATCTTTTTCACTAAAAAGCTGTCAACAGCAAATAAGCATTCCCCATCAAAGAGCCACATTCATTTCTGAGGTATACAAATTCCTCTCATGGGAGAGGATTCAAGTAATTTAAATTGTTTCTGACTTTTAATTTCTTTTCTGGGAAATAGGAAATGATATTAGCATGGACTTTTAACTGCAGTCCAAAATGAAAGAAGAAAAGACATGCATGGACACTCTTCAGGGTGACATTCCCAGTGCCTTTATGTCTCAGAGTACAGCATGTTTACAGCACGTAAAACAGTGTTTCCATCTGCATTCTTGTTTGCAGCTAGTCATCTAATCTGAGCTGTAGCTTCATGCTTTTAAGATGCATTAATACAAACTCATCTGTTTTAGAAGCAGACTTGCTGTTGGAATGTATATTGCCAGCATAAAAATAGGAAATGCCTCTGAAATAAAAATATTTTTCTTTCTTAGAATTTAGTTTGGGAAGTGGCCTTTTCTTTAGAAAGAGAGGAAATTCTAGGTATTATCTTGTCCCCTTATTTTTACTTTTTTTGGGCTTATTTTATTTATTGAAGATGAGGGTTTGATAGAGTACATTGGTTTGTAGCTAAACATTTATGCTGAGCATATGCATTACTTTCTTTGCAGAACTTCGTTAAAGAGACTTGTAAAAATGCGAGCTTTTGGTTTTAAACCGTAAATTTCATTATCTGTCATTCTCCCCGGCCAGTTCATGCAGACATTCACAATCTCAAAATCTTATGATTGGGCTAAAAGTGGTAGGCATGGTATACACATACAAATAAGTAAGCTACCTATCACAGTTAAAAGCAAAACTCCCTTTACGTGCAAATGCATTTGACAGTATTTAGAAAAGAAGAGGAATTTAATAAGTAGATTTAGAGTGAGCTAGAAATCTACGACAAAGGTTATCAGATGACTTCCAGGACTTTAAAAGTCCTCCCACTTTTCGTAGGAGTATTCTGATTAGTGAAGGTCCCCTTAAAATGAAGACACGTAGAATCAAACTCAATTGCAAACGGTGTCTCATTGGCATAGGATGAAAATGTAATCTAACTATATTTTCTGATCTAGCATCCATATATATGTGTCTGTGTATCTATATCTATATCTTTATCTATATCATCTATCTATCTAAATCCTGGGCTCATTCTTTTCTTTATTCAGTATAATTTTTTTAAATTTAATTTTATTTATTTTTTTATACAGCAGGTTCTTATTAGTTATTCAGTATAATTTTTGAAGATCTACCTTGGAGGTTCCCAACAGTGAGCTAAGAACTATACAGTCTTGACGGAGGATGAATAAGGCTGGATCTTACAATATGGGGCTAGGGAAGATGCATGCTAATTACATTATTACATGTGTGACATATTTTAACGATGGAGAAGTAAAGGACATTAAAGCAGCACATAACAAGTATCCCTGGTCCCTAGCTGGGTTTAGAAGTTTGAACAGCCTGTTAATGTAGAGCACCCCCTGCCCCCAGATGGATAATTGTGAGAGCATTTGTTCAACAGGTACTTGCAGGAGAGGCTGAATAGAGAAACAGTGGTGGCAGTGCTGAGACTCTCCTTTCGTGTCTTGAGTGATTCAGCACTGGCCCTAAGTTCAGCATAATAGAAGCCCTGCTGTTAACCAAGCCCACCCTCACCCAGTTTAGCTACTGCGGGTTTTAGTTGATCAGCCCCTCTGGATTTCACCCTCACCAACAGTTCCACATTATGCACTAGAGAGAACTTTGGTAGATTCAGTTTGACTTCATCTCATTTCATTTCGAGTGATGTTTCTGCACCCTTTATAGATTAGGACTCTGAAATGTTGGGTCTCCTGAAGTCTCCCTGAGAAATGGTGTTTAAGGGGCCTCCAAGGAGGAGGAAAAGCTATGCATATGAAGAGGGACTGGGAGAAGGAGTCTGAGAAAGAAGGAGCAGTATGTGCAGAAGCTCTGAGGAGAAAAGAGCAGCTGCTGAGAAGGCCAGTAGGTCAGTGGAGGGGAGAGAGAGAGGGGCCAGTAGGTCAGGGGAGGGATACAGAAATAAGGGAGAGGTTGGCTTGAGACGAGGCTAGAAGGATGGGTAAACTTTACCCCTTTTATTCATTTGTAACCCCAATTCTATTCTTTTCCCTTTTTGCACTGTTCTGTGCTCTGCAAAGTTGACCCTTGCAGATTGCATCACCCAGACTCCCTGGCTTGCCAATTGTTGGATTTGACCAATGAGATGCAATGACAGTATACGGAAATGTGGAGGAGAGATAGGTCGAGGTATGTCTCTTCCAACTTTCTTCCTGCTTTGGTTCCCTGTCTCAGGCAAGAACTGCATCCCTCCAGTTCCTCTGGAGACCTCTCCTCCATGGCTGCAGCTCTCATTGGATTCCTGGAGCATCCTAGCATTGGCTTTAGGGATATTAATGTCTTCACATTATTTCTTACTGCCCTATCATCTTTGCCCCATCATAATTCCCTAAATTATGCCTGTACTCCTGTAAACAGTCCCTAAGTTAAAATATCTTCATCTGAATGATGTAGGATCAATTCTGTTTCCTGCAGGGAGCCTGACTCATTTAGGTGGGTTCTAAGGCTGTGCAGCTGAGGAAATATTTTGTAAATCCAAAAAAAATACCACTTTTCTTACCTCACCCAAGATGTTTGATTCCCACATCCTGGAGACAATAAAAAGATGGAGCCTTGGTGAATCTTAGTAACTGCTATCATGCCCCTTTCTGGTATGAACCATATATGAGGCTGGTTGAAGTCATATCTGTAAGGTTGGAAGAGAGTTTTCCATGCCTCCTGATTCCCTCTTCTCCCTGCTATTTGAAAGGCCATTTCTGACCTCTCACCTGATTGGTATTGTGTGCTAAGCTGAGGAATTAAAAAAAAAAAAAAGTCCTGAAAGCTACATGCATTTTCATACCCGCAGCTAACACGTAGGCTGTATAGACCCATGATAAAATACATATGGTTTATGATGATTTAATAAGTTACTGCTTTCTCCAGGACAGGAATCCTGGTGATAACTTGGCCCAGAATATAGTATCTCAATATCTACCTCGCTTGTGAGGTGGGTCACAAGTAATTTGTTACCATTCATAATTAAGTACTGAAGTTTGCAAATAATTATCTATGGATTCATAGTTACCCTACAATAACAGAGTACTTTCTTGCATTCTGCTGTACTTCCTTGAGAAAAGAAAAAACAATTAAGATACAGCTAACATGCAGGGAATTGTATAGAAAACCCCGCCTCTTTGTCTATGTCATAGTCGTGAATGGAGTGGTGATGCTGGTATTTAACTAGCACCTTGGAATAAAAAGACCAAGAACCACTGCCTTCACATTTAACTATGACTAGAGGTATAATTTCTCATTTTGTGACCTGTGTATAAGGAGATTTTATTTTCTTTTTGTGGGGAGAGTACATGGCAAGGAATAATAATTGTTCATAAGCCAAGAGTGTTTGCATTTAGGATGTCAGCTTCAGGAGGGTGGAGCCTTTGTTTTTTCACTGCTTTGGCCCCAGTGAGTAGACTAATATCTTGCCTATAACAGATGCTCAACACATACTTGTGGAAAAAATGGAGAATTGGATAGTCTACTTTCTGGACACAAACAGGTACTTCCTTCTCAACCTCTCTGCCTGAGAAGCATTATATGTGGGTGGTAAGAGAACAGGTTTCAGATACCAGTTAAACTGCTTGCACTCAGAGCTGTCCTTTATTTGGTGTGCCATCTCGTGGGATTTAACTAATTTTGTGTTCTTCAATTTCTTCATCTATTCTTTTGTAAAGTAAGCTACCAGTATTTACTTCGCTGTGTTGTAAGAGTTCGTAACATAAAGTGTGTGGAAATACAGGGTAAGAAACCTTAAATACATAATTTATCATTATTATTCTTTTCACCATATGATATTATTTGTGAGCAAACTGTTTTTGTAATTTCTGTATCAGGAGAAACAGATAGATGTTCCCCAATGTTGATATAATCTTTGGGATGGAATATAACAAACTGTTGGGACTAACCACGATTTATGCCAAGTCCAGGGCCTTACTCCACCTAAATTTTACTAAATATGGGTTAAAGTTGGCTCTGATGAAAGGAAACAGTCATTTTGCTCAGTTTGGTTCAAATTACTCTTCATGTCAGGGGAAGAACAGACAACTGGTTTTTGTGAGAAGAAGCACAATAGGCTGGCTAGAGCCCACAAAACTAGGAAACTGAATCAGTTTTCTCATCTGTAAAATGGGCATGAAAATCCCTGCCTTTTCTCTATCACAGGGCTTCTGGGAGGAGCATATCAGAGAATGGACTGGAAATGTCCTATGTTAACTTTGGGACCTGTACATATCTTGGAGGTTACAATCCCCCCCTGAATTTTATCTGTTAAATTAGTGAATCAAAATGGCCAATCTTGGTAAAGACTAAGGCATGATGGCAGGTGAGAGTGTGAAAGCTTGGTAAACACATGACATATTGCTTTTTTGTCATATGGCCTTTCAGCTCATGAAGGGTGCTTCCTGTTGCAGATCTAAGAAACCAGGGAAACAAAGATCCCTAGTCCAAGGAAAAGAGGGATGCTACTTTCTTCCAGGAAAAATTCCTGAAGCTTCCAGGACCCCCTAGACTGAAAGCACAAGAGTTAAATACTGTTGCTGAGAGAGAAATCAATACGGATTTCAAGAATAAGATAGCTCTGTTCCAACTGAAGTGGGATGTGTGAAGCATACGATAGCCTATTTCGGGTCTAGCCTGGCCAGCAATTTTTAAGGAAGGAACTTGATAACCCCAGGTGACTGTGACAGTGTAACCCACTGGGGACTTGAAAATGAGAATGTCAGTGCATTGCTTCTATTTATCTATTTCTTAAAGACAGAAGTGGAAAAGGTTGAAAGCAAATATTGTCTTGAAATGATGGAATATATTGAAACTCTTTTGCTGTTAAACTAGCCCAAGATCTGGGTCTGCCTTATACACAGTGGCTTCAAACACTTTTTGACTATGGGATCATGTGTTGATCAGAGAAGCCCAGTAAGTGATACAGGTAAAAATGGACCTGTTCCAGTTGAAGGGAAATCGGGCCTCTGGATGGGTCTCTGACTACATTATTTGCCCAGTGATCGTCATCCCTAAGATGGGATTCTCCTGGCTCTGACCACTCTGCTCAGGTTGTCCAGCCCATCTGTCAGGTCACTCAAATGATGCCCCTTCCTGCTGGGCCTCTCGAGTAGAGTCATCAGGGACCACATGGATGCTTCAGACTAGGACTATATCATCTCGTATCTCTACAGGGTATAGTGTAGTACCTGGCACCTAGGGAGGCCAGTGTGTGCTTGCTAAGTTTACCTGGATTTTCCATTTTGTCCCCCTTTCTATTACCACCTGTACCTGGGTTCTTCCCGCTTCTTCCATTCATCTCTGCAATGTTTCTGTTCTCTGAATTCTTGGCTTCTTCAGGTCTGGGCTATCCTACTAATATTGAGCCTTTCATTAAAACACTAAGATGTAATATTTGGGTGGGGACTTTGAATTCTTTGGAGATAGATGGGGACCTTGAATGACAAGAGGAATGACTATGTATTAAGCAAGACCTCTTTCTACAACTTATCATTTACACATGAGTATATCTACTTAATGAACACTTAGTATGAGCACTTACTATGTGTCTGACACTTAATGAGCACTTACTATGTGTCTGACACTGTTTCCGATGACAGAAATACAGCAAAGAATAACAAACAGAATCCCGGCCCTTAAGGAGCCTACTTTCTAGTGGAAGGAAACAAATATAAACAACATGAAAAAATAAACAAAAAAATAATAGATACCACAATGATAATTAATATAGGGTGATGTAACCGGGTGGCTGGGTGCTTTTGAATGTGTAGTCAGGAAAAGCCTCCCTGAGAAGGTAACAGTTTGGGAACTAATCCTGCAGAGATTAGAGGTAGAACATTTCAATAAAAGACAATTAATGCCAAGGCTTTGTGGATCCTTTCAGAAGCCGGGTGGGAACATGGCAATAGAGGAGATGGCAGAGAGCAGAAGGGGCCAGGTTGGATAGGGCTCTGTAAGCCAGGACAGGTAATACAATGTTATTCTTTTTTTTTTAAATTTAACTTTAAAAAACTTTTAAAAACTTACCTTTGGCACTTCCCTGGTGGTCCAGTGGGTAAGACTCCATGCTCCCAATGCAGGGGGCCTGGGTTCGATCCCTGGTTGGGGAACTAGATCCCATGTGCATGCTGTAACTAAAGATCCTGCATGCTGCAATGAAGATCCCGCCTACCGCAACTAAGACCTGGCGTAGCCAAAATAAATAAATATTAAAAAAAAAATTAAAAGAAAAAACTTAAGACCTCTTTTAACATGTGTTTCCAGTTTGTTGACTTTCTTTGAGAAAATCAAGTTGTAAACTTTCATTGCAAATTAAAAATGAGCTTCTTAAAAATCTCAACTTGACCAGATATGAAACAATTTAAAAACCTTTAAAGGTGTATCGAGAATAACCAAGATTATAAAAAAAAAACACGTTTGTCATGACCCAAAAGAGGTATCTTTAAGTAAAAATTATAAAATCCCGGGCTTCCCTGGTGGCGCAGTGGTTGGGATTCCGCCTGCCGATGCAGGGGACACGGGTTCGTGCCCCGGTGCGGGAAGATCCCGCGTGTCGCAGAGCGGCTGGGCCCGTGGGCCATGGCCGCTGGGCCTGCGCGTCCGGAGCCTGTGCTCTGCAGCGGGAGAGGCCGCGGCAGTGAGAGGCCCGCGTACCGCAAAAAAAAAAAAAAAATTATAAAAACCCCATGCAGCATAAACAATGCAGATAGTTCTAGTCATCTGGTCAACAGGCAAAGAGCAAGCAATTAAGGTCTTCAGCTCCAATCTTTTGTTCATTTCTTATTGTAGGAATTTCATGTTCATTTCTTCTTGTTGGATGGCTAAACCGATGACTGCAGAGATGGTAAGCCAGGCATTTACTCGGCACCACCCTGCTCAGTCGTGGGAGTGGATGAATTCTCAGCAGGTAGATAGACTGCATCTGTCTCTTTGCCGCCTTGTGGTGGAGGGTTTTCTGGGCGTCTGCATCAGTAGTTGAAGTTGCAGCGGTACCCATGTTGAGGTGGCTATTGACCTCTAGGTCTCCTCTCCTAGATTTTCCTTATCTTCTTCATTGCCTTCCTCTCTAGGCTGTCTGGCTAGGAGGGCCCCTGCGGAATCGTGGTCTCTAACCTGATGCATATTCTGTCTCATGGGTCTACCTTGCTCTGCACCCTGGTTGTAAGCACCCTCCATCCCCGCTCTGTGCACAGGAGGGTTGGAATACTGTGGTTCACTCCCGAAGGGTCTCCGCATGTGCAATGGTGGGCCCCGGTGGCGCTCTCCCACCCCACATTCTTCTCCTACCCTCACTATTTTGGTAATTATGCTGCTAACAGCATGGAGGACCCTGCAATGTGGAGCGTATCTATCACACAATCTGCAGCAATGTTGACCATCACCAGGGCCTGTAACACATGCTGCCTCCGCCTTCTCTTCTCTTTTCAACAATGTCAAACTCCACCCTTTCTCCATCTCCTACACTGCAAAGGTACTTCCGGGGTTATTCTTATGGCAGTCTGGTGTACAAATACATCTTCTTTGGTGTCATTCCTGTTGATGAAACCACATATGTTTCTTTCTTTCTTTTATTTTTTAAAATTTTTTGGCTGTGCCACATGGCATGTGGGATCTTAGTTCCCTGACTAGGGATCGAACCCCTGCCCCCTGCAGTGCAAGTGCGGAGTCTTAACCACTGGACCGCCAGGGAAGTCCCAACACATCTGTTTCTTAGGTTGAACCATTTGGCTATTCGCAAGCCCTTGGGTGCAATGATCTTCTCATCCCTGAAGGCAGGCGGGGGCTGCTCACTGTTGCAGTGATGGTGACTGGGACCCACTGTGGCAGCTGAGGCTCCTCCCAAGGTGTGATGGTAACTAGGCCAGGATGGTGATGGGGCTGCTCAGGGCTCTCTGGGGTCAGGTCTCCATTCCCACTACTGATCTGCAATGTTATTCTTAATAGGATGGGAAAGCATCGAGTGGTTTTTTAAAAAAATCGAACCTTTTACTTTGAGATAGTTGTAAATTCACATGTAGACATGGTGCCAGAGATCCTGAGTGCGCTATACTCAGTTTCCCCCAAGGTTAACGTCTTGCAACATTGTAATGCAATATCACAACCAGCATATTGACATTGATATAATCCACTGATTTTATTGAGATCGCCACAGTTTTATTTGTACTCCCTTGTGTGTTTTATCATACACTGCGTAGTTCCATTCAGTTTTATCACTTGTGTAGAGTCATGTATCCATCTCTCCAGTCAAGATACAGAACAGTTCCATCACCACAAGGAGGCTTTGTGTTGCCCTTTTATGGTCACATCCATGTCCCTCCTACCTCCATCCCCAGCCCTAATCCCTGGCACTCACTAATCTGTTCTCCATTTCTATAATTCTGTCATTTCAAAAATGTTATACGTATGAAATTTACAGTATATCACCTTTCGGGATTGACTTTTTTCCAACATCAATCTGTGTCAATATGCATGTATCAGTAGGTTGTTTCTTCTCATTGCTGAGTAATATGACATGTTTTGGATATACCACAGTTTATTTAACTATCACCCACTGAGTTGGTTCTGGTTTTTGGCTGTTATGAATAAAGCTGCTATGAGGACTTGCATACAGGTGTGAACATTAGTTCTCATTTCTCTTGGATAAATGCCTAAGAGCGTGATTGCTGGGTCATATAGTAGTTGCATATTTAGTTTTTTAAGAAACTGCCAACATATATTCCAGAGCCACTGGGTCATTTTAAGTAGGGGATGATCTGATTTATTATTTTGTTTTTGTTAAGACCATCCTAGATGCTATTTGGGACATAGATTTTTCAGGTTGCCAGACACCAGCTCCAAGGTCAAGAGGACAAAGATGATGGCTTGGTCTAGGAAGGCACTGATGGAGAAGGAGAGCAGTGGATTTGACCTCAGGCAAAGGACAGAAATTAGGAGTTATCATTTTTGAGTTTGGCTTCTATTTTAATATGCGTAGGTTCCTCACTGCCCTCCCTCCCTCCCTTCCTTCCTTCCCACTTTATGCTTCCTGAATTGTTCGGGATTTCCTTGTTTGTTTGTTTTCGGACTAAATTCTAAAAAACAGACCAAATCTATGCCTTCATTAAGAGATGTGTGCCTTTATAAAGCTCTCCAGAGAATGAGACTAGACACAGGATTTCTTTTTTTCCATCTTACTGTGCTTCCAACTGCCTGAGATACTGTCTCTGCTGCAGAAACCCACCCTCACTCCATTTAAAAAACATGCTGATGAAAGGATTCTGGGTTTTATGGAGAACTAAACAATAACTGCAGTGGGTTGGAAATAGTGATCTAGTTAGTCACACTGCAGTACAACTCAAGTGAATGAAAAACTGAACCTGGAACTTGGTATGTGAGCTGATAGCCTCAAGGGCACAATCAGTGAGAACTTGTCCAATTCCCTCTCATCTCTGGATTTCTAGGAGATAATCAGGAATGTAGGAAGAAGTGTATAGAGTGCATACAATGTGCTACACTCTTAACATATTTCATTTTATTTAATTCTCTATGTCACTCCACGTGGTAGTTAGCTGTCTCTCCATTTTACCTATGCAAAGACAAGGCTCGGAAAGATCAAGTAATTTGCTTAACACTAGTTAGAACACTAGTAGTAGAGTCAAGATTTAAATGAATTCTGTGTGTAACTTTTGTTCTTTCTTTTTCCATGCACAGGCTGAAAGACATGCAGTGGCAGAGCTGACGTATTTGAACTTCTTTCCTGCTTTCTGTAATCATGTTAATCAGGATTCTTTTAGTCTCAGTGATAGAAACCCAGCTCTAAACTGGCTTTGAATAAAAAGGGAAATTTGTAGGCTGACAATTTTAAATATAGCTTCAGGTATAGCTAGATTCAGGTGCTCAAACAATATCATTAGGACTGAGTCCTCTACATCTCTAGATTCTGCAGTTCCACTTTGTTTTCCATTTTCAGGCAGGCTCTCAAGTCAGGATGGTTCCGAGACAGTGCTGACTCACTTTTTCACTTTCCAAGTCTGTGGAGAAAGCCCCTTGTCCAGTTGCTTTGGAAAAGTCCTGAAATTGGCTTTGGATTGATGTGGGCCTATTTCAATTCTGACATAATCACTGTGTCCAAAAAATGGAACTAAATGAATTGGTGAGAACTGTGATATGGTTCCACCTCTAGACCTAGGGGATGTGTCAAGCCACATAAACACAAAGTGGAAAAAAGACAGCTCCTTGAGAAAAATATTGGGCTGCTATTATAAAAAAAAATGGCAGGAAGACATTAGGTAAGACTAAATAATGAAAGGCCACTGTGATACTCTATTAATACCATCTTATCAAAGCTTTTCCTTTTTCCCTCCCTCCCTCTCTTTCTCCCTTCCTCCTTCTTTCCTTCCCCTTTCCTTTATTTCTATAATGCTTATTAAGTACATTTATATGCATTATTTTCTTAGATACTTTGGACGTTACAAGATACATAATAAGGATCTATTATTATTATTCTCATTTTATTGAGTAGAACATTGAGACCCAGAGGTTGAAATGACCCTCTTTTCTCTATAAGAATTTGGAGAAAAAATTCTTATTTTTCGTGGAGAAAAAATAGTCCAAGCTGGCAAGGTTCAGTGATATTTATATGTCTAAACATGAGAGGGATAATCAATCATCTGTGCCCATGAAGAATCAAACCTGGGACCTTGACCTCATTAGCACTGAGCTACTAGCTCTTTGGAAATATAAGGCAGTGAATGGTATGAGAAAATTAATGCACATCACAAATGTCTAATGTGTTACTAGCCTGAGAAGGCCCAGGGGCAAATACAGCTCATTCTATGACTACAATATGAGCTATATGTCATTAGGAGCCCTTGGAGAGGATTTATAAAGAAGCACATTTTATGTACTTAGAAGCAAACCCACTTTTTTATTCATTGTTGACTGTTTTTTTAACATTGAGAGAATTGATGCTTAGTCTAAAGAAGCTATAAATGTGTTCAAGACACAGTAGAATGGGATCTGTGGTTCTTCTGGAAGGGTGATAAATCATAGGCACCATTAGCCTGGCTCTCCTTGATTAAAAGGGGTGTCAAGGTGAGCTTAGGAAATGAACCACCATTGCCTACTGTGATTATGAATCTGAGGTTTAACAGGCTTTCCTGAATCATCTACAGCTTTAAGAGATATCTCTGTCTGAGGCCTGTGCTATCAAAAAATGTCAAAAAGTGAATTGCATAAAAATATCAGAAATATTAACTAATCTTTCTCCACTTTCTACTGGAGTTAATCTGGCGAAAGGAGGCAGCACACTCCTGTGAACAATTATTCATTTAAGACATATTTCATAAATATTTATTGTGTACCTTGTGTCAGTCAAGCACTTGGGTTAAATGGACACATGTGGTCCTTTTCCTCAAAACTCTTACAATCTGTATTGGAGTGGGTAAAATAATAAATAGTACAAGAAGACAGGCAGACATTAGGTTGAATCCTCTCTTCTGCAAATGTTAAAGTTTACACTCTTAGTTTCCTTATCTTTAAATAGGTAAATATTACCTCCTATAGAAATAAAGTTAAAGAGACCATGTCTCTAGAGTGCCTATCATGTGGCAAAAATTAAGATGTCAGGAATTTTAGCACTTTTCCTGTTTTTTACCATTTTTTCTTGACAAATTACCCTTCTCTTCTTTCTCCCTCCTAACTGATCAAGAACTGAAGGCAAAACTTACTTTATTAGGGGAGAGTCCACCCTGCCTAGATTCTCCTGTATTCTCCCTGTACTAGGACTCATTGACTGAGGCGGGATGCTGGGATTGAGCATAGACTCGTCCATCTTGGAGGAAATAAACATTTTTCCCTCAAAGGAAAAGAATCACCTTAAATCTAGGGAACATTAATGCATATGCTTTTTATTTATTTATTTCCCATTATGGTTGATTACAGGATGTTGAATACAGTTCCCTGTGCTATACAATAGGACCTTGCTGTTTATGCATTCTATATATATTAGTCTCCATCTGCTAGTCCCAAACTCCTAATCCAACCCTCCCCCGGCCCCCTCCCCCTTGGCAACCACAAATCTATTCTCTCTATGTCTGTGAGTCTGTTTCTCTTTCATAGATAAGTTCATTTGTGTCATATTTTAGATTCCACATATAAGTGATATCATATGGAATTTGTCTCTTTCTGGCTTAACTTCACTTGGTATGATAATCTCTAGGTCCATCCATGCAGCTGCATTATTTCATTCTTCTTTATGGCAGAGTAATATTCCATTGTGTGTGTGTGTGTGTGTGTGTGTGTGTGTGTGTGTGTGTGTGTGTGTGT